>NW_024040041.1:34677692-34711160 GCF_014851395.1 Micropterus salmoides | reverse complement strand
CAGCGAGCCCTGCAGCCCGGCTGGGATTTTAATTAACGAACAGTTTCTGGGATGGAGCCATCTGTAGGCTACAGCTGAATTCTCCTAATTCACGTGTCTACAGAGTGGGCCCACTGAGCCTGGGTGGGGTAGCAGAGAAAGAAAATCCTAGATGAAAGTGTCAAATTTACAAGAACAAAACCAGAAATTTCCTGAAATTAAAGACACAAAAATCTAAATCACTCTGCTGTTTCCTTCTGAATACGCCCAATGTACAGCAAAGTGTCTGAGGTGCATGATAGTGATTGTGGGCTAAACTCACGAGTATTTCCTCACTGCTAAATCTGACTTTGAAGTCGTGTGTGTGTATTTCCTCACTGCTAAATCTGACTTTGAAGTCGTGTGTGTGTGACGTTGCAAGGTGAAGAGATGTGGTTGCTTGAAAAATAAAACACTGAGTGTTTCTCTCAAATGTATGAACACAATGTCAGAATATTCAAGTTTTAAGCTGTAGATTTGTGATTATTAGTTTCTTGTAAATCTACCACGGTAATCTTGGAAATTCTTTCCCCCTCTCCCTGGCTCTTTATTTTTTATTATATGTGCAGTTCTTTTACTACAAATACATTAGAGATTAGTGTAAAATAAGAACACCAATGATAATTACAAATTTACTCCACGCGATGACAACAAGCCTCCCCGCCTCTGTCGGCTGCCACAATATCACATTTAGCCATCAACGCGTCACATCCTGACTCTGTCCGTTGTAAAGGAAGACCTCTGTTTCTGAGAAATGTGGGAGGGTTCCTGGCTGTTATGATCACTGTAGTTCCTCTTTCACTTTGGACGACCAGTAAATATCAGCCAGCCGACAGCATCAGTCTCACTTCACAGCTCGGTCCTGGTCTCAGTCGGATCACTGAGGAAGATCAACCAGAGACTCTGAGGCTCCACAGCAGGTAGGACGTTCTGCTCACTGAGAGGCTGTCCAGCAGCAAGACGGACTCATGAGCTTCATTTTCATCAGTTCACCCCTGATCCTCCTCCTTCCTGCTGCTGCACTCAGCTCTGGATGGAAACCTTTCAGACACTAACACATTACATTTACTCTGGTAAATGACTCTGGTCTTAGTCTGTTTTATTTTAACAGCGAAAACAGACTGAGACCAGAGTCTCTTTTCAGGCTGTGCCCTGTGTACACAAGTTAACATGTAGAGTAGTCACACAAACAAGTGAATTTATAAAAAGTACTTAGAACATACAAAACGTAATCAAAATATACAAGAGCAGGAAGTACAATTCAATGAAAGCAATTGCAAACAACTTAATGATTCTCCATAAAATTTCAAAACTGGGTAAGCAACACCAGACTGTTTGGTCTGCAGTCCTACCCAACTCCATGGAGACTGTTGGGGTCTGTAAGGTATCAACATCTTTGATCTTGTGTTTATGTTTATATCCCTAGTGGAAATTAGTCATGATATACAGAGAGAGGTCCATCCTACGTGTTATATAAAATACAATGTGTGTTCTCTAACAGTCACTGGAGATATGCTTGAGTGCACTGTGGTAATTAACATCCAGTGGTTTTACTGTGGTAGCTGGAGCATGCATGTAGAAAATAGACTGACATAAAACTAGTGTAAAACTGCGGGGGAACTCCAGAGTTGTCAATTACTAAGCTTGTCTATCAAACACGAGAGGGGTCACTTGGTCTTATTTTCGTTGGCCAACTTTTGAATTGAACCTCAGTATTTTTTGAGGTTTTTTATGAGATGGACTCCCAGGAGATTTGACCTGAGATAAGGACTCATTAACTGGTGGTTGAACTGTGGGTTTTGTATTGAACACTTACTGTATAATACAGTTCACACTGGTAAACTTTGTTTTTCTTGTGGTCTGTAGGTAGTGTCACAACCTGGCTCAAGGGTCATGACAAAAGAGGGAACGAGGCAGCATAAATGATCAAAAGTAATGTTTAGTTCACTCTTTTGTTAAATAAATCACAAAGTCCCAAAAGCTCGCAGACAGTATTGCAGATAAGTTATTAATTGGACGCTGCAGCTGACCAGACTGATCTGATACATCATGACATTCACGTTTCATACCCGAGTGAGGCAGATAACATTAAACTCAAGTGTTTAACTGCCACGTTTTATATTTAGAAAAAAAAAATGTATTTTTTGAAAATTAAACCATGTAAACCTGTTCTGGTACAAGCTCTAAATAGGATTATGAAACTGAAAATGAGCAGAATACCACCTCTTTAATAGTTTGGTGCTTGCACTCCAGATCCTTCAGGTTCAAATCCTGCACTGGCCATGTTGAAATGGAGCAAACCTTAACAATTATGTTTTAACTGAGTAACACTGTGGCATATGATTATTTTACCTGTGTGCAGCGCGAAAGGAGTAGCGGTAGCAGCCACAGCTAACAGCTCTCACGTGCACTTTCATAAATTTTATTATTAACCAAAAAGCTAATATAATTTAGGATATTTAATGAGCCTGGATTTGGTAATTGACTTTAAATCTTTCCTTGTGAACAGTGGTGCCAGCAGGAGAATTCAACTCTAAGTTATACTATTATTATTAAATAATAATAAAATAACTTATTAACATTAAGTCTGAACAGTCCGTCTCCTGCTCCGTCTCCCTCTGCAGGTTCAAGACATCATGGGAAACCGTCAGTGCACTGTTGAGATTGAGAATAATTCTCAATACAACTTCTGTAACCCGCAGTGAGTCTGCTTTGTTTGTCTCTGGATGTCTTTAAACCTTTGTTAGCTCTATGAAAAGGGAAACATGCAGCTGATATCAGTCCTCTCATATAAACATTTAACGGTTTCCACCTGCTTCCAGTGTTTGTGCGAAGCTAGGCTAAGATACATGCTGGACTGATCTTAGTTCTTAATTCTGTAAAATGAATCTGATATCAATTTGAAACTTTGCCTTTCAGTTTCATAGTCTTGAAGGCTCATACCTGTCTGTCTCCCCAGTGTGTACACGCTCAGTGGATACCATAAGGATTTGCCACTAACTATTGGTCCCTCTGAATCTCGCTGCGGTCAGTTCCTCAAGACGTCTGGTACAGCACGTGGAGCTGTTGGAGTCTTCACTTACGATCTACAGATTAAATCTACAGAAAGAGATGTTGGAAAAATGGCAGTCATGTTCTCCGTTCCTTATGACTACAACATCTACTCTAACTGGTACGCAGTGGGAGTCTTTGATATGAGGATTAAGTGTGATCACAGCCTGTTTAACGACATGTATTACAACCCAGAAAGAGGGTTTTTCAGAGCTAAAGCTAAAGACAGTCTGACTTACAGAAGCAAAGCAGTTACCATCAGAGCCACCATGTCAGACAGTTGCAAACCTGTCATCAAGATCCAGGTGTCTCCAGGTTCTAAGCAACATAATTCCTACATGGCAGAAAGTTATATTCACTTTCATTCTCGCACTTTTCGTTTTCAACATTAGTTTGTTTTACATCTGCTGTCTGTTTAAGTGCAACTGCATTTTTCCCCCTTGTTTTGTAAAACAGAATGTTTTATATTTTAGCACAGCATGTTTCCAGTTTTTTAGTTTTCAAATGGAACAACACAAGCAGAAATATTTGGCTAATTATCAGCATTTTTTTTTCTGCAATAAGAGGTGGCTGTTCTGAATCACTCTGAAACGCCCACAGAAGACGATCCACAAATGATCCACAAATATTTCACTGTCCACAAATATGTATATTTACATTTGTGTAATGTCCACAAAAATACAGTGACGTGTTCACACAAAACAGTTTTTGCTCATTGTTGATGACTTCCTGACAATTTGTGGGTCACGTTCCATTTGTGACTTCCCTTTTACACATTTGTTGAATTTTGTGTGTCACAGAAACATAAAATGTCTGTGGCACTGTATCATGTACAGACTTACCAAAAGGCATCTGAGCGATGCCCAACGCCGAACAGGAAGTTGTTGTAACTTCAGTGTTCAAATTTAATATGTTTGTGATCTGATGAGCTTTTTATCAGCAGGGCAGGCCTGCAAAATAAAGATGTAAATGTTTTGCAACATTTCAAACAAACATTTATTTCTATAGCGCTTTACAACAACCGGTATCCAAAGTGCTTCACATCATAGAATAATAAAACAGAAAAGTTAAAAAGAAACAAGAAAAACGAAATTGTCACACCACTACAGCGTATTAAAAGCCGTTCTAAACAGGTGGGTTTTAAGTTTAGACCTAAAAATAGTTTCATCTGCAATTGTGCAAATATAAGGGGGTAGCTTGTTCCAGAGTCTCGGAGCAGCAACTCCAAACGCCTGATCACCCCATCGCTTATACTTCGACCTTGGGACTTCTAAAACCAATTGGTTTGAAGACCGTAACGACCGTCTGTGCTCACGCAGGGTTAAAATTTCAGTTCAGTACTCCGGGGCCAGGCCATTTAGGGCCTTAAAAACGAATAGCAAAATCTTAAAATTTATTCTATACTGCACTGGGAGCCAATGTAAAATGTAAAGGACGGGAGTAATGTGAGCATGCCTAGATGTATTTGTTAAAAACCGAGCAGCAGCATTTTGCACAAGTTGCACTGTGTCACACTGGAAAAAACTCATTGACAACATTTCTGATTTGCATGTCAAATTTCATGTTGCAATCAAAAGTAACCCCCAAATTTCTGACAGCAGGCTTAAGGTATGGAGCCAGAGCCCCCAAATTCACCGCTGAACCATCTGGGTTAGTGAAGATGATACACTCAGTTTTTGCTTTGTTTAAATTAAGAAAATTTTGTGACAACCACAACTTAATATCATTAATACAATACATAAGTAGGGAGCCTAGTGCGACACTAACATTCGGTTTTAAAGGCAAATAAATCTGCAAATCATCGGAATAACAGTGAAAGGACAGGTTGTGCTTTCCTATAATACTTCCTAACGGCAACATATAAAGAAAACAAGATTGGGCCAAGAATTGAACCCTGGGGTACCCCACAAGAAGGAGGAGCAGCTGACGAAGAGCATTCACCAATCATAACAGAGAAGATCCTATTTGCTAAATAGGAGCTAAACCATTGAAGAGCCAAACCACGAATGCCTACATCATGCTCAAGGCGAGAGAGAAGAACTGCGTGGTCCACCAAAAGCACTAAAACAGCAGGATTCCCAGCATCCACAGACAAGGCAATGTCATTGTGTACTCTGAGCAGTGCAGACGTGATCTAAAACCGTGATCCAAATATCACAGAATTTTTCTGCATAAAGGCTTGTAGCTGTATAAAGACAACTTTTTCCAAGACCTTTGACAGAAAAGGCAGATGAGAAACTGGTCTAAAATTAAATAACACTGAAGGGTCAAGATTTGGTGTCTTAAGTAGGGGCCTGATCACAGCATGTTTAAATGCAGCTGGCACACAACCTAGACTAAGACAAGAAGTAATTAACGTGAGTAGACTCGACCCAATGGCGCTATTAAAAACTTCCTTCACTATCCTGGCTGGGACAATGTCTAACAGAGCGGAGGTGGGTTTCATGTGTTGCGCTACCTCAGAAAGCAGCGCAACATTTGGTAAATAACGGTCACAACAAAGTCTGGGTAAATTGCAATGGGTTTCAGAACAAGTGATATCTTTGGGACGTGATCAGTAGAGGGCAAATCAATCCATCCCAAAAAGAGCTGAAACCATTGCGAATGTTTGAGAGATTTATTGTAGTCTGTGTTTTACTCAGACTTGGTGTCTGTCTGCCTGTACCCTGTTTGCTTAATTCATTGATGTGTCGCACCTGGGGCCTGAGTTCAACATACCCAGGATATGTTTGTTATCAATAACCCTAACTATCGCGATAAGCGGTACCACGAAGCTGGTTATGAACTCGGTAAACCCAGGGTTTCCCGATCCAGCCGGGAGGGCGTTCACATAAGAGGCGGAGTTAGCAGCAGATGACCAATCACAGACATGAACAAGTCCACTGACAGCAGAACGTCATTTTATGAACGAGGATTAAACTGTAACACTACAGAAATACGACAGTAGCACGTCTGCAGCTGACACACGCAGAGAGAGAAAATCACAGACAGTGTGAATGCCTACATGAACAGGTGTAGTCTAAAATATTTTGTTGATTTAAAGTGTTCTCATGAGCTGTGTGAAAATATCAGCCTTATTCTTTCAGCTCGGCTGTGTTTCCACATTAAAAGACTCGGGTCGTTCTCCCTCACTTTAAAAAAACAAACAAAAACTTGTGGTCACTTCAAAAATTAGATTAATTTATTTAACACACTCAAGTGTCCGAACATTGTTCTAAATTAACTTCATAAAGCATTGAAATGAAAAATAGTGGTTGAAAGACTGAATCTCAACATTTAGGCTGCTGAAACTCACCGTCCCGCCTTTTGAGCCCACATCGCAAAGCTGGGGCGGAACTTGACTACAGTCTCTGTAGAAAGCTATACTAACCTAGATAAATAGCCTACATTCATATTAAAATTCAGTATCCCTACCAAACTGCTCATAATATTCAGCCTTACATAAGAAAAATAAAACCTATTTATTTTAACGGCTGCGTCAGTCTGTGTGAAACAAACTGGGAGCAAATAAAAAAATATTCAACACATTTCAAAGCAGTAAGTGGGCTGATCCTGCTGTAAAAACCTGTAGGCAACAATAGCCTGAGGCTTTTAATCAGTCTCTGTAGGATTATATCGCTATAGTCAAGAGTTTCTCCACATCACCGCTGCAAACATAAAGCAGCCTGTTGGATAAAACAGTCTGTGGGATTTTCCTACAGATGCTGAGGTCATTTTCCAAGAGAGCTCACTGGTCAGTAGGCGTTTCTCACAGAGTTGATCTCTTATCTGGAACAGAACGGTTAGCCGTTCAGCATAAGTTACCATAGAGATCTACCCCGGTAAGAAGTGAACCACCGTCGTGGTGCTGAAAACTCTGAAGTTACCTAGATAAGCTCAAATCCTGCTTTGTGGTACAGGCCCCAGGTTTCCGTTTCTCCTCGCGTGGTTGATCCTGTGTTTAACCCGTTCGAGTGTGGTACTGCTGGGATATTTGTTGCATTTAAGCCTGCTTTTATATTTTGGTTTCTTTATGGAATTATCTGTTTGGAGTTCACCTCAGCTTTTGGATTTGTGTAGACTCAGACACTCTCAGTAAGTGTGCTTGCTTTGTATTCAATCAATTTTGAGAACTGAACCTGCCTGTTCCTGTATCTGATCCTGAACTTGTTTTTTTCAACACAAGATCCAAAATGATGCTTGACAGCCAAGAATGTAGTGATTTGAACAGAAGAAGCTGAGAAATAATCCTCATATTAAAACAAAAACAGATCTTTCTACAGGAAATGAAGAGCGGAAATGGCTTCCCTCAAAGCAGCTCAACAGGAAGTATCTGCACACTAATGCAGGTAGAGACAGACGCCTCTTTCACTACAGGCTGTGCCACAGTTTGCCACACCAGATGACTGTAAGCCTGCATGGCAACAAGCTGGCTGTAACTTCACAGATGGTGTATGGACTGTTCCTAATGATAAACCTGCCCAGACATTTTATCCCACGCTAGGCAAAGTTGAAACATGGGTTAGACCACAAGTCAAGAGGGATGATGATCATTGGTTCACAAAGGGATTCACAACATACACTCAAAAGGTTTGTCAAACATGCTCAATATGCCTGACACACAACAAGGAGAGAAAAAAAACCTTCAATGATGCAGTTTCTGCCTTTTCTGCTTCAATGTATGGCGATCGTCTTTATGAATATAAAGAGCAAGGTTGAAATTCTACCATCTGAGCTCAGCGCGAGAGCGGGTCCACTTGATTACGGTCACGACGTACGCACCAAGTCGACATTATGGATCGGTGGTGGCGTGACAGCGTGCGAGTCACACGCTCAATCCCTGAGAGTTGGTATGGGTTGACGGACAAGGATAGAAGCAGCAAGAAAAGTTAGGATGTTGAAATACCTGACATGAAACCAGGTGATGACTGCACTGATGATTGGGATAATGAAAACCTGCTGCTCACTACTTATTAGAAATTTCTGTGTTCTACTAAAACAGCAACAGCTTTTCTGCCATTACAATAACTTATGTGTTTTGTAATGCTGTATATACTTTAGTGATTAAAGAATTATCAAAAGGGAGGAGTGTAATGTCAAGCAACAACTATGTCCCATTTTAATGTGTTTGTTACTCTTATATAATGTTGCACTTGCTATAGTATAAGAATTTACTGCCATTTGCCTCATTTAATCATGAGTTCATAGCTTCTTATTCCAGTGTTGATCATTTGTGTCTCTCTGTTCCGTTAAGTTGGAAGGCATCAGGGAAGATCAGGGGTTTAGGGCCCAAATGCAGACACTGAAGTGGATCTGGTAACAAGTGAAACTGCAGTGAAGGTGGCTGATCAACCAAAACACACCAGCAAACAGAAACCGAAAACAGAAATCCAAAAACATCCAGATGAGAACAAAGGTAAGAAACACGAAGTGAAGGCAGTCTAATATTGACCGAGCAATCAACAGGAGAGACTGGAGGGAAGCCAACAATGACGCAGCGCTGGGTGAAGGGAGCGACACCACTTAAATACAACAGGAGGGGAGAACCTAATGACGCACAGGTGGAACCACTAGACAATCAGTGAGGACACCAACAGCGGCAGGAAAACTACCAAGTGAAACAGGAAACAAGAAACACAGAACCAAACCGAACCAGAACCGTGACATCTCAGATACTGTCCATCAACATCACTGGGCTGGTTCTGCTCTGGTCCTGCTGACTACACTAGTGGACTGGCCATTGGGAGCACCGGGAGATTTCACAGTGGCCTGTCAGCCTGAGCAGAGGCAGCGATAATATAGCAAACAGGAGAATCTGTGTATCCACCGAGTCCACGTCTCTCTTTCTCTGCCAAATATGTGTTTATTTTTGTTTGCTTGCTTTCTGGACACCAGAGAGTGAACACTGGAATCAACAGGTTTATTGTAGGCTATAGGTGAGCTTTTACGACTTTTTACTTACTTTTATTGTTAATGTTTATGATGATTGAAGCTGGAACGTTTGAGCAAACTGTATTTCTCAGTCTCGTTTTTAAAAGTGTTGTCAAATGTTTTTTTTGTGTCTAGCCTTGTATATTTCTATGTGCTATGACTGGTTTACATTATTTCTCGGGAGTTATTGAGGATGCACCCAGAGCCCTAGCATACCTTGAAAACTCAGTGTTCAGACACTTGTTGGTCAGTCCCAGATGTTTGTATTTTCTTCACAGATGAACATTGTGGAAATCTAGACCTAGTTTGGTACCTGTTACAGCAACAGATAGGGTTAGTCCACAAATTAAACAGTCTGGTGGGTTTTATAATTCCCGTGCCGGTGCGCCTTTCAGACCCCTTCAGGTGCTCAGATTGTTTCTTGTCTCTCTCATTCCTCTTTTTATATGATAGATACACAAGAGGTTTGTTTACAGACGGTTCGTGTGCTTTAAGATTGCTGGGGGGTGACAGCACTTGTTTCCACTTCCTGTCTGAAGCACCTTGTAATTCTGCTATTCAGCCTACTGAACAATAAAAAGAGCTTGTGTAGACGCAATACTTCATCTCACATCCTGCAGACTGTTCTGCACTCTGGATCTCGTCTGATCATTCTGAATCAAACATTAAAAGGACATTCTGATTGGACTTGTCCAGAACTTTTGTTCCCCCCTGGTTCTAGCGTACTGCGCTCACCCTTAGTTAAGGCTCTGGTCCTCCTTCCTACCCCCAGACCCTCTTCTTCATTTGTCCCCTCTGTTTAAACTAAACCAGTGTTCTTGCTTTCCAGGAAATTTACCCCATAAAAGTTCTACAATGCAAACAGTATCTGAGTTAACACACAGTTTATGAAGGGACACATTCCCAGATAGCAGGTTAGGTTTGATGACTCGGCTGTTCATTTATAATGCTAAAATTGTGAGTTTGGCTGCTGAACTTTTTAAACAATTCCTGAGGAATGGGGAGTGATGACCCCAACCTCTGCAGTGGACTTTAGTATTGGGCATGGAGGGGGCATCAGTAAAGGAAGAGATAAGAGATACAAGTAACAACATTTAAGACCTATTAACGCATTCGGCATCCATGGTTTAAATACCTAGGGGAAGTAATTAGAGTTAACAAATCAAGTTGTGCATGTTAGAGGTTAGGGGGTGGAGGTACTGTAAGAAGTGTTCTCTGAAGAGATGGGACGTCCCTGCTCTGACTGCATGCAATAGCTCGTTCTAATGGAAATGTGGGAGGGTTCCTGACTGTAGTTCCTCTTTCACTTTGGACGACCAGTAAATATCAGCCAGCCGACAGCATCAGTCTCTCTTCACAGCTCGGTCCTGGTCTCAGTCGGATCACTGAGGAAGATCAACAAGAGACTCTGAGGCTCCACAGCAGGTAGGACGTTCTGCTCACTGAGAGGCTGTCCAGCAGCAAGACGGACTCATGAGCTTCATCTTCATCAGTTCACCCCTGATCCTCCTCCTTCCTGCTGCTGCACTCAGCTCTGGATGGAAACCTTTCAGACACTAACACATTACATTTACTCTGGTAAATGACTCTGGTCTTAGTCTGTTTTATTTTAACAGCGAAAACAGACTGAGACCAGAGTCTCTTTTCAGGCTGTGCCCTGTGTACACAAGTTAACATGTAGAGTAGTCACACAAACAAGTGAATTTATAAAAAGTACTTAGAACATACAAAACGTAATCAAAATATATAAGAGCAGGAAGTACAATTCAATGAAAGCAATTGCAAACAACTTAATGATTCTCATAACATTTCTAAACTGGGTAAGCAACACCAGACTGTTTGGTCTGCAGTTTGTTCCATAATAATGGAGCGAAGGAACTGAATCAGAATCACTTTATTGATCCCCGAGGGGAAATTCACAATTGCACTTGTCAAAGGTAGATAGATAAAGAGTATATAAATATAATAGTATAAATATAAAACAAAAACAAAGACAAATATAAAGGTGTGTGGGTATGTACAATATTTACATTATTAAGAATTATTATGGTGAACCAAAAAGGACAAGTGAATAAATAGCAGCAGAGAATATTGCACATTAATTATTAAACAGGTAATATTGGACAGAAAATAGATAATGAAAGCAGTTCTACCCAACTCCATGGAGACTGTTGGGGTCTGTAAGGTATCAACATCTTTGATCTTGTGTTTATGTTTATATCCCTAGTGGAAATTAGTCATGATATACAGAGAGAGGTCCATCCCACATGTTATATAAAATACAATGATGTGTTCTGTAACAGTCACCAGTGATAAGCTTGAGTGCACTGTGGTAATTAGCATCCAGTGGTTTGTATGTAGATAATATCCCCAAAGTCTAAGACTGACATAAAACTAATTTCTGTTTGCAGATGACACTGTTTCTATAAAGGGAGCCTAACTTGACTTTTAACTTTTTTCACAATTCAGTAACGTGTTTAAAAAAGAAACCATCTAACCATATCCTGAGGTATTTCTATGGAGAGATCTGTTTAATTTTGTTACATTCCATGGTGGTAAAAACCCATGTGCAACTAACTGGCAGTCTGGACCTAGAGCAAAACACAAAATTAGTTTTCTTAGCAGTCAAGTTTACGTGAACACGTTTGAGCTGTAAAAGAGAATCCAGACCCCAGCTTCTCAAAGGCTTGGTCTGCTGAAGGAGCAGTAGAATATTGTAGGTTATGTGAAATGTGTCATTTGTGCAATATGTAGGCTATTAGAGCTGTGCAACATCTCATCCCTTACAGCAGGTAATGCAGCTGACAGGGTTGTTCCATCAAAAACTGCCATTGGAAGAAGAAGTTAATATGCTTACTATATAGGTACCTGTCTAATGTATATGAGAGCATGTGTTGTGTTGCATGAGTTAAATGAGTAAAGAGTCCAAAACAAAGATTTATCTTATCTTAATACATCACTGTGTCATCAGCATAAAAGTGGAATTTACAGTACCTGTTGCATATATTATTTATATAAAAGTGAAAACAAAAGTGCACCCACTATTGATCCCTGTGGTACCCCTTTTTGTAACTCTAAGGACTCCTACATCATGCAGTCCACAAAAATGGCCTTAGCTCTATTTTTAAGATAGTCATAGAACCATCAGTAGACTTCTGCGCCCTGTCCTATAGATAAGAGCTACTCAGGAGGATAGCATGGCCAACTGTGCACTTGTGCTTTTAAATATCTGTAATTACTTTATTTCAGTATGTGGAATATTGCCAGCTGAACTTCATAGAATCTGTACACATAAATGTTCACATATAGTTTAAAATCAGTTTAGTATCTGAGGACAGGAGACTAGCCATAATAGAAGGAAATTTCATATGTGTGCACGGGCAGTAAGTGGACCCTCTTTCCAGAATGTTCCAGGGCAGGAATTCAGAGTTTAGAATAACAGGAAAGAGCTCTGAGAGTTGCCAAAAACATTATACATATCATAGAGGGACAATGGGTAAAGCTGTGTTTTTTACCTAATAAAGAGTCTCGTTACTGCACAGTTTGTCTGCCATTTTAAGACGTGGCATGTTCAGTGTTATAAAAAATCAAATGTAGGGAGAGGCAGTTAGTTCCCTCTTCGAGTGAGAGACGGGGGGAGCTCTCCAATCATCCACTGACGGGTGAAAATGCCCTTTAAAGAAGACTAAATTCTTTAATTGATATGCCTTTGACTTAATATCTTCAGTCATTTTTAATCTGGAACAGAAGTGTCCTGTCCTAGCATTCTGTTATTTGATCCCTTTGTAAATATTTCACCTTTTATTTTTCTTTAAATAAATATCATTTTTAATCAGTCTAATCAATTATTACTTTATCTGAGGGAAACAAAAATGTCTTAAAAAACGAATGGGACTTGGGAGCTGTAGTCCTCCCTGGCAGAGCAGAGGAAGCATACCTGGCCAGGTAAGCAACTTTTTAAGCTTGTTTCTGCTCTGTCAGGAGAGGGACAGCGCCTAGGTGACTGGTAAGGCAATAAAAAGTTACCGAAGAAGAATCTGTGAAACCCTAAATTAAACAAAACTACGTCAGTGGCTGGTTCGAAGGGAAAATGAGGCTGTGAGAGTTTGTGCTTAGCAAGGAGAGAGTGACTGCAAGTGTGTGTGTCTGTGAAGTCCTAAAAATAGAACCGGAGGCTGCAAATGAGAGAAACAAAAAACCAGCATGCTGTGAGGAAGAGATTTAAAAATGAGACAAATAGAAATATAAAACCTTATCATGTAATCCTATTTTTTTTTTCTCTCTTTTACGTCAACCATGCTGGTTTTTATTTCTCTCTCTCTCAGACTTTTCGAATTAATTTGCCCTAATAAATGGAGATGTCATTATATAGTAGTTTATAGTCAGAGGTATTATTAGATAAATTGCTGCAGGATCACGGTAAAAGGCACGGTCCTTCTTAAATAGAACGATGAAATTATTGGGACGATAGCGCGCGCTGGCTTTGCAGTAACCTTAAAAATAGGACTGCTGTTGAAGGCACCTTAGTCACAAGGTAACATAAATAGTGATCAAATCAGTGGTTAGTTATATTGGTAAGGGCATATAATTGTCAGACAATAGTAAGAATATATTGAGAACCTCATAAACTTTCTGTACAGTGTAAATAGCTGAAATGACATCATTTTATAAGTTTTTTCCTGCTAAGGGTGTGGCTGTAGTTTTACTGACAGGAGATTTTTTTCTACAGAAAGAAGAGTGTAATTTAAAAATTAGTGCTTGATTAAAGAAAGAAAAGCTGTATTTTATGTAAATTTTATGTAAGTTGTTTAACTGTTCTTTAGTGGAGTTTTGGTTTGATTGGGTTTTCTCTTTAAATGTAAAATCTGCGACGTGTGGTTTGGAATGTGTGTGTGTGTGTTTTTACTACTGCGTTTATTTGTGTGTTTGATTTGGGCCTGATTAAACTGTTAGTTTAGTTGATGTTTAAGACTGTGGCATGTGTTGTCTTTAGGACTTTTAGGGTTGGCTCCGTTCCACAGTGAAAATAATTTGGTGCTTGCCAAGACATCTGTCTAATGTACAGGAGAGGATGAGGGTTGTGTGAATGTGTTGACTGACTGTATAGATTAACTAGTTTTCAATGTTTGCCTTATAATAATTTCTGTAGGGTAAGATGTTATGGAGTAGAGAGCAGAGAGGGTTTAAAACAGTCAGAGGGGATCAGTTGAGAGGTTCGTGTATTTAAAATCAGGCAGGCTTGGAGAGGAAACCGTTAGCTGGAGGAGCTAAAAGAGAAGAGCCAGAGTGCAGACATCAGGGAGGGATCTTGATACATGTTCTGGGTTTTTGTGCATGCATTCAGAATAGAGGGAGAAAGAAAAAGAGTATTTGTAGTTCAACAACGGCTAAAGGAGAGATTGGCCGCATTTTGATAAATCTGTTCTTAATATGCATGTTGTCACATGATGTTAAGGAGAGGAGCAGAGCTGATTTGACTGCATTTGTGTGCTTTTGTGTAAAAATGGCGCTTAAAGCTAAGTTAAGGTAAATTTACGAGTGTGCCTTCTTGAAACTACAGCCGATGTGTAGATTATTAAGTAGTGTGTGTTGCCTGTCGTGCATTTTGAATGCTTTTTGTAATGAGTCATGTTAACTTTGAGGTGTCCGAGATGTTTTGTTAAGAATTTTAGAAAGTAGCATTCACAGTTAAAAAGGACGTAATCCTTGTAAAGTATTTGTTCTGGACATTCATATGACGCTACAGACCCAGACCCTGCAGAGCTCTCTGTAGAGTGTGTTAACGTTAACTTCCTGTTGGTCTCTTTTGATTAAGTTGTTTTGTTAAGAGTGACTGTCGAAAGATCCGGAAAGGTAATTTGTTTGATGTAAGAAGTAAAGAGACAAACGTAGTGCTTGAAAGTATGTCCAGCATGATTGTAGTCAGCTGACATTTTTGTATTTCCTAGCTTATTTGGACCATGGCCAGCCCCTACTGGCCTGATGTAACAAGTAGTGCTCAGATAACTGAGGTTGGACAGTATTTACAATGGTTATTGATTAAGACATTTTAAAATAATTGCAATTAGTCACCTCATTAGGTTAAATAAGATTTACTCTAATTAATCTTAGGGTCTAAATGTCTTAACTCTCAGTTTAAGGCGGACAGACTCCTTTTAGAACTACTATCTTTTACCTTAGGTTAAAGGAAAATTTCATACCCAGACTAGATGGGACAGATGCCAAAGAAGTCCCCCCTACTGGAGACATCTAGACATCCCTTGTTTGGGCTTAAGAGTCCATTTCCAGTTCGGTTAACAACCTACGTTTGTCTGCAGTGTTTAAAATTAGTGATTAGTTATGCAATTACCATTTAAGATAAATAAGAGAGGAAGGTTCCTAGATTAGGTCTCCATTTAGCCATCTTCATTCACCAGTGTGAGTTGACGCCCACATATTAACCAGGAGTTTAAAAATAGATAAGCAATTACATGAATTCAGATATTAGCTGACAACCTAATGCAGACAATGAAGAAGATCCAGAATCAGGTTGTGATGTGAATTAAAGTGGTAAAATTATGACTGAATGATTTAACTATTGTTTTTTAGGTTGTATTTAAGGAAACCTTGTTGCAGTATCTAATGAATCAGTCTTCTGTAAGTTCATTGGTTGCGTTTATGAATTCAGTTTCCATTTAGGTCTCGGGATTTGAGCCTGAAGGATCGACTTCGTGTTTCAGTCATATGATGCGATCTAAGTGTTACTAAACTACTTGTCAAGTAATGACTCCGATGTTGGCCCAAGTTAAAGATAAGTGATTAGAATGAGCGCCAAGAAAATGACAAGCCTCTCCGATAGAGGCTGTTTCCCTGCATGCTTTGCATCAAGGCATGTGGGATGTTTCAACGGTTCCCTGATTAGTGATTGTAATTTCCTACATAGAATGTTCATATAGAGTACAAGAACAAGTTTAGAAGACAATTCTTAAAGCTACGGTTTACAAAGTTTAAGAAAAGGATAACAAGCCTTGATCTTTTAACCACAGATTATAAAAGAAACTTTTACTTTAGCCATGTCTTTTTTGTATAATCCAGTTTAACTTTAAGGTATATATTCTACAGCGGTGTCATTACTGTGCCTACTAAGGGTTGAACTCTTGTATGAGACCCATAGCATTTTAGCATGAGAAGGGTCACATGTAGTGATGTCATACTTTTGATGGTTGGCGATTGAGGAAGTTAGAGATGGTCTCGGATTATGTGCAAACAAGTGAAATCTGCAAAACAGTATATCAGTGGTAAGAATGAAAAGAATAATAGTCTGTTTAAATTTAGGTAACCCCCAAAATATTTATTGAACATTGTACATTTCATTATAGTTAAGTTAGTCTTACATTGAGTTAATTTATGAATAATCAGTTCACCCGATCTTTCTGATAGATTTAAACGATGATATAATGAGTTGCCTGCTTTACATGTATCTTGTTCTAGTTAATTAGTTAACCAGGTTGTCAACCCATCTCAGAGAAATTCTCATTTGACTAATGTTCACGGTTGAAAACAAACTCCCCTGACACAAAGAGTGATTAATTGGCTGCTGAAAACAGGTGACTTTCCAGTTGCTTGGTTGTTCTGCATTCTGGACTGGTTTGGTTTATTCCAGAGAAATTAAGCATTTTTATATCAAATTCCTAACATCTTTGCAACGCAGTGAGGCAGACCGCCTGGCCCACAGACTGAGAGAATGGGGTATTAAGAAGATGCATGGGGGGGCCCAGAAGGAGATTCTGAATACTGACTGTGTGGAATTCAGGAGTTATTTTGTTGGTGCTTTTTTTCAGCACCAAAAGGGGGAAATTTGTGGAATATCGCCAGCTGAACTTCACAGAATCTGTACACATAAATGTTCACATATAGTTTAAAATCAGTTTAGTATCTGACACAGCAGGTCATTCGAGGACAGAGAACTTTTTTTAAACTAGGTTGTTTGAAAACAGGAGTGCACGGGCAGTAAGTGGACCCTCTTTCCAGAATGTTCCACGGCAGGAAATCGGAGAATAACAGGAAAGAGCTCTGAGAGTTGCCAAAAACATTATATCATAGAGGGACAATGGGTAAAGCTGTGTTTTTTACCTAATAAAGAGTCTCGTTACTGCACAGTTTGTCTGCCATTTTAAGACGTGGCATGTTCAGGGTTATAAAAAATCAAATGTAGGGAGAGGCAGTTAGTTCCCTCTTCGAGCGAGAGACGGGGGGAGCTCTCCAATCATCCACTGACGGGTGAAAATGCCCTTTAAAGAAGACTAAATTCTTTAATTGATATTCCTCAAAAGAGAAAACCTTTTGAAGAATATTTAATATCTTCAGTCATTTTTAATCTGGAAGTGTCCTGTCCTAGTATTCTGTTATTTGATCCCTTTGTAAATATTTCACCTTTTATTATTATTTAAATAAATATCATTTTTAATCAGTCTAATCGATTATTACTTTCTCTGAGGGAAACAAAAATGTCACCACAAGTACTTTTTCATACGAGCCGCAGTCCACCATGAGCAGGCTGCGGTCCTGGACTCATTAAGTAACATTAAGTGAAAGGCTGCAGCTCGTTCAGTCAGCATCTGTCCACGCAGAAGGACAGAAAGATCAGACACATCCCGTCCGTCCTCACAAAGCTCCAGTGTTGCCTTCAGGGTGCGTCTGACAGAACAGAGACGCTGTTAGAGTCAGAACAGGCGTTTCACTTTACTCACACACACATGAAGTCTGAACAGTCTGTCTCCCTCTGCAGGTGCAACACATCATGGCAAACCGTCAGTGCACATTTGAGATTGTCAACAAGAGTTCACCTTCTGTAACCCGCAGTGAGTTTGTTTCTCTTTGTGTGTTCTGACATCATGGAAAGCTTTTTTAAATGTTTATATGAGAGTATTGATATCAGCTGCAACACATCCTGGACTGCTGTCTGTACTGGATGATGTGAAATGAAACTGATGCGTTTCTGATATGTAGAAAACATTTGACTCTCTCACAGTGTCAAAGTCTTGACGTCTCTTCCCTGTCCGCCTCCTCAGGGTGTTCACTTACAGTGGAATCTATGAGAAGCCGTTGTCACCAACTCTCGGCCCCTCTGAATCTGGCAGCGCTCTGTTCATCAAGACTTCGAACACAGCATGTGGGGCTGTTGGAGTCCTCACCTATGATCTGCAGAACAAATCCACAGAGAAATGTGATGGAAAAATAGCCGTCATGTACTCCGTTCCTTATGACTACAACTTCTACTCTAACATGTACGCAGTGGGAGTCTTTGATGTGGATACAAAGTGTGATTATGACCTTTATAAAGAGATGTATTATGGGGCGGGGTCAATGTTTGTCAGAGGTAAAGCTAAAGACAGTCTGACTTACAAAGGCAAAGATGTCACCATCAGAGCCACCATGACAGACAGTAAGACATCTGTCATCAAGGTGCACGTGTCCAACGGAAATATGAAGCTTTCTTAAACCCTTCAGACCTTCTTCCATGAACCAGTAATCCCAGTTGGCCCACAAAGACAGAAAGTTTTTTTTTCTTCATCATTCTCATTGTCTTCCATTTAGCTAGGGTGATTTTGGTTTTCCTAACAGAGGACAGTGGGGGCAGGAGGCAGACGGACACCGTGGTGGCAATGTGTACTGCAGAGGCTCTACTATCTACTAAACTAGTATAAATTAGTGTACGAGTACAATATAGTAACATTAAATAAAAAGTTGAATGTTAGTATAATACCAATATATCTGTAGCTTTCTCTGTATTTGGCTAATGTCACAGTGTTTATAGTCTATTTGTAACATTTCAACAGCTTATTGAGATTAACGGATTCACTAATGGAACAGTTTTCTGTCACGTTAAGGTTTGACTTGTGCTAAAGTTACATTAGAATTTCAGATAACAGTATCCTATATAGCGTACCACTAGTGTAATATTAATTCCAGTTCCAGCAGTTTCGTTACGGTTCGTTGTTCTCGTTCATTAAATCCTCGTGCGAGAAAAAAAGCTAACTTGTCACTAATCAGAACCGTTCGTGCAGAACGAGTTCAACATTTGGAAAGTTTGCCGTAGCACCACGTCAACCTTTTTTCATGTCCCGCCTCTCTGCTCCTGCTTCCAGTGTTTATGCTGAGCTACACTGTGAAAGATGAAACTGTACTTGATTTGATTGTTATTGATCATAAATGATGTTTCTCTAGCACTGCAGCTCATCTATGCAGCTTCTTTCTGAAATAAAGTCGGGCCTTAAAGCAGTCCTTCTGTCCTGGTCTCTGTCTCCAGTCACACTAGGCTGCAGCTTTACTTTAGCTTGTTGTCCTTGTTTTACTGTGTCTACTCCAAGTACACAGAGAGCTGTAGTACTGTGGTCACAGTCCTTGTATATTAAAGCTGATTCAGATTCCTGTAGGCTACACGCCTCTCCTAAGTGACCCACCGCCCCCCTAACAGATCCTCAATGTTGAGAGTCTGTTGGTCAGGGCCGGCCCTGACATTGCTGGAGCCCTAGGCGAGATTTTTACCCCCATGCCCAATCCTAAAAAGTCCACTGCAGCACTTAAATGCTCTGTATTTGTAGAGCGCCTTTCTAATCTTTGACCACTCAAAGCGCTTTTACACTAAATCTGCATTCACCAGTCATTCACTGAGCCTAAGTGCTCAAACGGAAACTAGCATTCACACACATTCATACACTGGCGGAACAGCCGCCAGGGGCAATTCGGGGTTCAGTATCTTGCCCAAGGACACTTCGACACGCAACCAGGGGGAGCCAGGGATTGAACCGCCGACCTTCCGACTAACGGCCAACCCCTGAGCCACACAGGTCATCAATCCTCTACTCACAATTGTTTTAAATGTTCAGCAGCCAAACTCACAATTTTAGCATGTATAGATGAACAGCCAAGTCAGTAATCATGGTCAATAAGGAATAAGTGTGGTCAGTATACTTGTCAACCTCATCATAGCCTAAATTTGGAGGCCACACCTCTATGCGTCCTCCATAAACTGTGTGTCAACCCAGAGACTGTTTTTTTCCCCTTATGGGGTAGATCTCTCGAAATGCAAGAGCATTTATTTAGTTTCAATGGTGGAGGGGATACAAATGAAGAGTAGGGTCTCAGGGTCCTTCCCCAGAAAATTCTTGTACTCTATGAAGATTCATCTCTAGTTTTTCTGTACTCTGAAAAAAAAGATAATTTCTTGTCTTAATTGCCTTTAAAATATTGTTGTTCAGTTCTAGTCTTAATTTGCACCATCTTTTCAGGAGCAAAGCTCCAAACAACCTCTAAAAAACAATGGTTTAGAAATTTCTCATGCTTTATACATATCTCTAAGATTCAATACCTTAGACCAATCTACTTTGGATAAACTAAGGGTAAAATGGTTATTATAATTTTTTAGAGAACTGACTTTCATATAATTGAACACTGTTTTCTGAGCTTTCCTGGTACAAAAAAAAAGTCCATATTTTAAAAAGGTCAATAGACTGTGGTGTGTTCCTTTATCAACTGATACAAATCAAAGAGACAGAAATTTTTAAAAGATTTAAAAACAGGCATATTCTTTTTTTTTTTTTATATATCTGTATTAAGGTCACCAATCATAATTACCTCCGATACTTCCTGACACACACACACACACACACACACACACACACACACACACCCACCCACCTACCCCTCAGCGTCTTTAATGGAGCTATCAAACCAAGTTTCAAGGAAGCACATCACTCTCACCTTATATTTTTTTGCAAGCAGACATCTGATGTTGATGGAGAATGTCCAGTCCTATTTTAAAGAACAATTTGTCCATTTGTACGATTTCTATATCGTTTTGTGACATCATGCGGACCATCGCCGTATATTTATGGCTTGCCCACCACGGTCTTTGTCATTCCCTCACAGTCTGTGGTCTGTAGTGAGCCAGCCATCGGGGTTCTCATGTCCTGGATTTACACTGATGACTCCACCGATGGTCTCCGACAGACAGCAGTCATTCCTCCTCGGATGGATGGATGTTAGTTATAATTAAATCCTCACCTTTAGTTGAACATATTCCGATCTTGACGTTTTCTTTTGAAATGTACAGGGAGGGGTAACAGAACGAGTTAAGTAAGGCATTCTTTCCAAATCCAAGTGTTTTTTCGTAGGAGTGATGTTTCATTACAGATTTACGACCACTACTCTTCTATAAGTGTGAGCAGTTTGGGATGTGTTTTTAAGCATTAAACAATACACTGAGCGTGCCACCAACGTGCCAAACTTTCCTGCCGCCATGATGCTGCTCCTCCTCCTTATTACCATTATTGATATGTACATGTCGGAGGTGGATGTGATATTCAGGTGCACATACAAGCATACATGTACACAGTGTGATGAGTGCAAAGAATGCTAGAATAAATAAGTATTATGTGTGGTGTTATGTACATGCGGTGGATTTGGTATGCAGTATAAACAATATAAAATATTTGAAATAAGTGTTAACAGCTCTGAAAGAGAGAATGATGAATAAATAACAGTAAACAGGTGCTGATTAGAGGCAGAGTTACTGGGTTATTGCACAGGAAATGTTCCTGCCACTGTGAGTCAGAGTCAGCTGTTCATCAGAGTGATGGCTTGTGGGGAACTGTCCCCGAGTCTGTTGGTTTTGGCGTACAGTGCTCTGTAGAGCCTACCAGAGGGGAGGAGCTGGAACAGGTCGTGTCCGGGGTGAGATGGATCTGCGGTGATGTTTCCTGCCAGTTTCCTGACTCTGGAAATGTAGAAGTCCCGACTGTCCATTGTAGTCTGCTCCTGTCCATTGACAGACAGACAATCTAAGGGGCCAGCTCAGTTGTAGGAAATTGAGTTTCATACCTGTGTTAAACACAGGGGGCCATCGTCCCTTATAATGACTCACCCGTACGCACCTCTATTTTTTGGGTAAAGAAAATCCATGAGGAGACTTAACCTACAGAGTGGCATTTTGTTCAGGACCTTCAGGTGGTCAACATGGCCTAGTTTCTACATAATGAATGAAAAAAAAAGATCATCTTGGGGGAAAAATTCTCACAAGTACTTAACTGAAAAAATGCCTTTTCAGAAAGGTCAAAAAAGGGGTTTTAAATGAAAACAAACCAATAAATAAATGTGGGAGCCCGAAGACAGCAGGTTACTGTGGGGCAGGAATTATTTGATCCAGTGCCACCAGGCCTGCCTCGCTTTAGGCACTAATGACTCCATATCCACATATCCACACACAGCTAAAGAGTCTCAAGAGGTCGTAAAGGACCGAGCTCCAGGCTGACTTTGTCTGTGAAACTGAGATCTGCACCACATGGAGGAGAGTTCGCAAGGGTGGGCAGGTATGTCCCTCTTCTTAAGCCTTCCAGGATGGGCGTTGTCACACCCAGCTTGGCCCAGAGGGAATCACCCAGCTGTACTCCATCACTGCTGAGGAGTCAGTCCCCACAACCGTGCAACAGGTGCTCTGAATGATCCTCTAATCAAGAACCAGGGGAATGTTGCGAGCAGCAAATACAGACGGACTGCTACAGCATGATAACACTGCATCCTGAATGTCTTGACAACAAATTATCTGTACCATAGAAAAATGGGAAACAATCATCATAAACAATTGTAACCTAACCACACCTGATAAAGACCTGTCAGTCTTGTGCTCACAGCTCGGAACCTGCTGAGTTCTGGATCCAGGATGTTGATGTACCAGGTCACTGTAACGATGTGATCACAACAGTCTCTGGTTTCCGTTGCTGGTCAACATGAATCCCATTTTGTCCAGACCGGCTCTTTAGGAGCAGAATTAAGTCCAAGCTGGACCAGAAAGACTCCTATTCTGGCGCCTGTTGTTTGGGACAGGTGGATCGTGGTCCGCTGCTCTTTAAACCAAAAAACCCGTATTCATCTTCCAATGACTGTATTCATGTCAGAGGTAGCTCGTGTTTTGGCAATAAAGCGGAAAAACAGAAAGTGTAGCGAAGTTTGAAGGAGGTGCTGGCTGCTGCCTCTTCAAGTTCTGCTGGTGTTATTCAGGCTTTTGAAACTTAAACTTTGTTGCAATATCGCAAACATCTGGGGCAAATAGTGGACTGCTGTGTGTGTGAGAGAGAGAAAGTGTTGGACCACGTAATGAGCAAAGTCTCTCTCGTTAGGTTTATTTTAATCACTTCCAGTAACGTTGGTTATACTACAAACCCCCACAAAGCTCAGATTATAACTGTAATCCAGCTCCCACAGTTTTTCATATTAAATTCAGCTGATGGTAAAATTCCATAGTACATATTACTCTTCAAAGGGAAATTATGAATGAGAAGTGTGTGTGGTTTGTTTTTTTGGAAAGACTGGAAGAGAGGCTGCCACACTGCTCATAATATTCAGCCTCACCTAAGAAGTCAACTGGAAATCCTCCAACAGTGCCCCCCCTGCGGCTCTACCACCTTCCTATCAAAAGTTATTCAGGTTGCTCAGCTGAGCGATGCTAGCTCCCCATTCCTGCCTGCTTCCTAACCCCAGCCACTCGGGGACCAATGTGACCAAGGTGCCCCGAGTGATGATAGTCAGTGAAGCCTTGTAACCGCAAGGTGTAGGCTTCAAGCTTCAAGCACCACGGTCTGGTAGAAGCGCTGCCTCCCTTGCAGCTGTAAGGTTCCAAGTTCAAGTCCAACTCTGTCTGCTGCGTCCAGTCCAGAAGATCCAGTATTCCTGTCCCTGGCCTCCCAGGGAGCAGCCAGTTCCTATGAAAATCCTACTTGGATCCAATGGGCTGGATAGCACATCAGATCAAATGGAAATCCTCCCCCGAGTCCAACGGTGCCACCCCCACAGTTCTGTGTCCTTGCTATCAAGAGTTACTCCAAAATGGCCCATCTCAAGGGGGTTTCCTAAGCCTAAAATCCAGAGACAAAGACCGGAATCAATCACTACAAAGCTGAACTGGACTGAAGCAGCACCCACACTGTGACCCTGATCGGCCTTTAATTTACACATACATACATACATCAGTGTGCTGTTTGTCATACTAATGTTGACATGATTGAGAATGGAACAGATGTTAAAACGGTCATTTTTAAAGCTCCTCTGTAGGATTCTTCACCATAGCAATGACAGGACTTGTACTTGTCGTGGAGTAACCGTTAAATAGTACAGCAGATAAGCATGAAAATCTTTCAAATGTGAAGAAGTACCAAAATTTGACTGAGTATACCTCTTGGGTCATTCGTAAATTTCAAAATCGATGCCGTTTTTAAAGATGGCTGTAATTTCTTTTACCATAGAATTTCATTGTCCTGGCCAATTTTGATAATTCTGGTGTCAAATGACTAAATGGAATATTTAAATGTATACATCAGAACAAATTTTTAAATATTAAAATTTCTATCTTATTAATATTTTTAAAAGTAATGTAAAAAAAATATGCATAAACAATATTATTTAAGCAAATGTTTATTAGAAATAATGGACTGAAAAACTAAACATTCCAGGATTAACAGCCTACAGACTGTGATTCTGGTGGCAGCCCCCCCCGTGTGTGCTCTCCCTCTCTCTCAGCTGACAGTCCACACCTGCCAGTAATCAACTCCATCTCTGCCAGTATATCAACCCCGGTTCTCCACATAGTCTTGGTTTGATCGTCGTTGCTCCTGACCTGATGCCACTGCATTACGCAAGCTACTTTGAGTCCCGCAAATCTGTTTCCCTGTGATTAATCCTGTCTGCCTTTCCCCAGCTTCATTCACCTCCGTCCACCGTCGTGTCCCCATGTATTCTCGTGCCACCCCGGTGCCCCTTGGCTCCCTCGTCTCAACCTCCTCTGTTCCACCTGCTCCTCAATCTTCCGTGCCTGGCGTCCACATCTCCCTCATCACCACTTTCTCAGCCCCTTTTCCCTAATAAAACTTGTTTGAAACTGAGCGTTGTGTTTGGGTCAGTTCTGTCTTGTTCACAACAGAATGATAAACCCAACATGGACCCAGAACGTTCACCCAACCTACCCATTCTATTCTGATGAAGCCAAGGTGCGTCACGTCCCTGGGCTGCTGCAAACCCCGTCAATTTTGCAGTCTCTTTTTCCATTGTTATAGCGTTCTTGTCATTTTTGCATACATATATATTTTCCATCTTTTTACTTTTTATTTCTCTTTATGTTCACGTGTACTGTAAGCACCAATTTATACCAAGGCAAATTCCTCGTACCTGTAAAATACTACTTGGCAATAAAGCTCTTTCTGATTCTGATCCTCCAGTGTCTAGTCCTGCTTATCATCCCCGTTCCCGTCTGCCTCGGTCTGCTGCCTGCTTCCTACAGCCTTCCCAGTGGGTTTTCACTAACTCCAACCTCTCGGGGGACAATGCTTAAACCCAGCACTCGGTGAGGCCTTGCGACTCTGCAATGACTCCAAACAGCAGGACCACACTGCGCTGACTTTTTTAACTTGTGGGAAATGTGCAATCAGGCCTTTAAAGGGACTGTGCATTTTGTTACTTGACTGGAAGGGAATGTGCAATCTCTAAATATAGTAGTGTGCGTCTGCTGTGGCTCAATGTGTAACCGCTGCCTGCCTGCTCTGTCTTACGGCTGCAGTCATGAGCATAATGACCCTGGTACTGACAACGGAAGCACCAGAACTCAGGGCTGGCCTTCAAGAAATGGTGTCTGTTGTACACCACCCTGAAGAACTCCGGCCCCAAAGCAGTCAGGAAGCGGGCTGAATAGGGGAGAGACTACTTGGTCGGTAAATTTCACTTTCAAGTACCGGGTGCCATCAGCTACTGTGGTACCTGGCCAAAAGCGACGCCGGACCTCTGAGACTGGGGTCACACCGACCCCCTCAGCCTTTCCAGTATCTCTCCATCATTAATTTATGCAGGGAGGCTGAGGCAGGAGATCACCAACTTGTCATTAGCCAGGGGCTTAGCCAGCACTGATGTATCATCAAACAGGAAACCATCTAGTAGCTTGGCCTTGCCCTTAGCTGCCGACATAGTCACCTCAAATGTATTCCGGCCTGTTGACCTACAGGCCAGAATCCCCCCGCAGCCCAGCCTAATCCCTCTCAATAGTTCAAGAACAGTGACTGGTTTCCCCCCAACCAGCTCAACACTCACCGTGAGCTCCTTGGCGAGAGTCTGGGGCTGGCCAGCCAGTCCTCTGCTGGGCCCTCTCACGGCCTCCTGGACCCCCACCTCCGCTGCCCACCCTGGGTGCCGGGGCTCTGGTCTTGCAGCACGCCCATCTCCTCCATCAGACGAGCTGCCTGCCTCTCCCGCAGGCTGCTCTCCAACCACGTATTGGGAAATCGGCTGAGCTCCCACACGTACTCTATCTTCAACTGCATCATAACGCACAGCATTAGCCAGCAAGCTAGCCTCGACTGCCACATCTCTACCATCCATCTTCTTCAATGGAAGAATTCTTCAAAGGTTCCCATGGGAAAGTAGCTCCTTAGAGGCTTTTCATATCTGACCGTCCTGGATAAGCCTTCATCGCAGGACAGTTGGTTCCAACTCCCACACTGGTGCTCTGTATGTTTGTCAGACCATTTTAGGTCAAAGAATAAAACACTTCAAAGACCTCAGGATTGAACTCTTTATTTCACAAGACTCACTTAAGGTCTCACTGAGACTAGAGGAGCGGAGGAGCTGATTTTTCTGAGAAAAAGCAAGCAACATTTTTGCATGAGTGAGTGGAGAGCAATTCATTTCCACTGGGGCCATATTCTTACTCTGCTGGAACTAGTACAATAACACTGAGCTTAACAATGCAACACAACAACAATACCGTTATTGTGTGAGACCACACAACACTGCTGCCTGTTTTTTATCTGTTACAATGTTGCAGCTCTTTCTTACAAAAACTAAAACTAATGAGAAGCTACTTACTGACTGGACTGTCCCAGAAGATGCTTTTTGTTCTAGATCTAGAACCAAATTACAAACAAAAACTGCTTTAACTTGGACTTGGGTGTTTTGCCTTGGCATTTTTGGCCCAGACCGGCATCCCACAGCATATTGTAATTCAGGTGGTCTGAAAGAAAACTAGATGTCTGCGCCTTCTCTTATTCTGTAGCTTCTTGTAGCATAGGAGATGTCCTCCAACTCATCCTGCACTTCGTTCTATCACTTCCTTGTGTGTTTTTTAAATTCATGCATCTCTTCAGACACTTGTAGATCTGATCCCAGACCTCGGAGCCGTAGCGCCCATCTGTTCTGGTCTGAGATGCTGCTGCTCTAGTGCGACATTTAGTGGCAGTGAATGTTGCATATTTGTCAAATAAGAGAATATGATAATCTGACAGAGAAGCAGAGGACAGAAGAGGGCTTCCCCCTCGCACTAGGCTTCTCCTCTGCCTCAGGTTCCTGTCCTAACACCTCTACAGCTGCTCCCTCTCTTGAGGAACAGAGATTAGCATTCCTGACATTTTAGAGACTTGTTAGAAAACAAGGGGCCTTACTGAAATGTTGTGAAGGAAGCCTTGGATGAGGGGATGAAAGGATCAGGTCCAGAGAATCATCAACCTTTCAACAGATCAAAATGATCTACCTGGTTTTATTTAGCAAAGCTTAAAAACATACAAAGCCTACGTCCAGAAACACTTTGAGATAGAAGAGAATAAAAAGAGGAAAGAAACCAAACAGAATTCCTGAGTCTGAAAAGGCTGCAGAAATGTAAAAGCTGACAAAAGGTCTGAGCAAAAAGGAAAAGAGCTCTGAAAGACCTAGAAGGTCCAAAAGGTCTTCAAAGATCTGACTTCCCTCAGAACTCCTCCTGCTTTTCTACAATGGAGCTGAGGGGGTTTTAGCAAATCTACCAAAAAGCAGGGCTTCTACAACAAACAGACGGGGACAAATGAAAGGAAGAAGCTGAATCAAAGAGAGGAGGAACATCAGATGCAGATGCTTCGTGCAGCAGGGTCACTGAACGCTTTGGTGAGGATGAAAATGATGTGAATAAAATGCTGCGGCCTTTACAGTCACCAGATCTCAACCCGGTTTCACACCTGTGGAAGATTCTGGAGCAACGTGTAAGACAATGCTCTCCAGCAGCATCTCCATAAGAGCAGATGATAGAAACTCTCATCTTCAGATCCATCATGTTATTGATCAGAGTCCATGTTAAAGACAGCTGCTGTCACTCTGTTCACAGCTCAGAAGGCGTGCTCGTGGTGACATCAGCAGTGATGTCATCATAATCGCCATCCAATGTATCACTTCCTCCAACCCGCTGGGTCATCTCCATGGAAACGGCTGGTTTGTTTCCTGTCTTCCTGCTGCAGCAGATGGACAGCATCAGACCAGTAGAGACGCAGTATGGACAGAAGACCACTAGATGGCAGCAGAGTCTGAGCACAGACAGAGAGGAGTCTGACGGAGGAGAACAAGAATCACAGTCAGGTTTGTTGCCAAGTAGGTTTCAAATTAGAAACGTCATGATTGAAATATTCATCTCAACAGGACATGTGGGGATGTATTAAGAATTTTTATAACCTTCATACTTTTCAAGATATTCAAGGTTTTCCAGGTTTTTTTCGTGGATGGATTGAATGATCAAAATGTCCCCATTTTCAGTTTTTCAAGGTTTTTCAACTGTTATGTAATTCATACTTTCAGCTATAAACTCATTCAAATATGAAAATGTTCCACAGCTTTCCTTATTTCTTTTCATTTTTCAAATTTCAAATCCTCTTCAAACTCTTCAAGATATTCAACTTTCTTTGAAACTTCCTATAATGAAAGTCAATGAGAAAATCCTTCAAACTCACTGAGCTTCAACCTCTTTAACTTTAAAACGTTCACAAACTTTTGGACTCCTTAATAATAATAATATTAATAATGATACTTAATTCAACTATTCCACATCAGTCATACTTGTCAAGTTTCAAGTCATTTCAGCCTTTGTTATGACTTTATAATGATTGTGTATGAGACGGATTGTTTGCAGCTAGAGTGGGAGGACCAACTGATTTTCTTCAAGTTCAGGTTCGGTGTCAAGCAAACGGTCTGGCTTTATGCAAATGATCTTTTAGTGTAAATTTCAGACCCCTCAGTCTCAATTCCGGCTATTTTAGACACATTATTACTTTTGGCCATGTGTCTGGCTACAAAGTCAATCTGACCAAAAGTGAATTTTTTCCCTTGTATCTGGCAGTAAGAAGTTTCCCACTGCACAATTTTCCATTTAAGGTTGCTTCAGATAGTTTTGCATACTTAAGTATTTGGATCATGGCTAAGTTTGAAGATTTATTTGAAGCTAACATTCTCCCGTTGGTTGCTAAGTTTTAAGGTGACTTTGAGCACTGGTGCTGGACTTTTAAACCTATCCCTCACAGCCTGTGTCAACTCTAATTCATTCAATGTCTGCCCATCTTTCTTCCACAGTCTTTTTTTTCCAAGATTGATAAAATTAATATCTGAATTTATCTGGAACTAAAAGATTCTGAGACAACGCAGACCCTTGCTTCAGGGACTAAAATTTCAGGGGGATCTGGCATTGCCAAATTTAAGATTTTATTACTGAGCCTGTAACCTCAGGGCAATCCAGTTCTGGCTCCATTTTGAGGGCTGCGCTTATCCATGCTCCTGTAAATCACCCCATTTGACCCTATTAAAAGAGTATAATAGTTACATCTACTGTGAGGATATGGAGACAATATATATACACAACGATATTTTGGCCTTCAAGCTCCTTCTCCACTGGCCCTGCTAGCACCGAACCTGTTATTTCACCCTTCACTAATGGATGGAGCCTTCTTCCTGGTAGGTGTGGGGTATCAAAACAATCAAAGACTTGTATAGTGATGACATATTTTCATCTTTCCAGCAACTTTCTGAGAAGTTGGCTCTTCCTAAAAATAACTTTTTCAGATATTTACAGATCTGTAAAAATCGCAGGTTGGAGAAGGAAGAGGCGTTCAGGAGTGGAGACCGGGTCAAGTTTAAGGAGTCAAAGTACAGAGATGCTAAACAGCTGTATGCAGAAAGACTACAACACCAGTTTTCAAGGAATGACTCTGCTTCTGTCTGGAGAAGATTCAGACAGATCACCAGCTAAAAACCTAAATCCCCCCACTCCATGAAAGACTGACGCCTTGCCAACGAGTTGAAGACAATGGGACAGACCTGACACCATCCCCCGTCACAACACTGATCGGCCACAGTCCACCCTCTCATCCCCCACCTCCTCCTCCTCCCCCTCGCTTACCATCCTAGAGAGGGACGTCAACAGACTGTTCAGGAGGCAGAAACCTTGCAAAGCAGCTGGGCCGGACTCTGTCTCCCCATCCACCCTGAAGCACTGTGCTGATCAGCTGTCTCCGGTGTTCAGACATTTTTAACACTTCACTGGAGTCATGCCATGTGCCAGCCTGCATTATTGTTTGCATTATTGGTTTTAAGGATTCAGGCTGTCAAACTGACGTGAAGCAAAGAAAGAAAGCTAAAGCCATCACATCACCATCACATCACCTGACGACTGAAACAAAGGACAACGATATTACGGATTAAAGCTGGGTCGGTCTAAAAACATCAATAAACTATAATTCTTTGTGTGGTATTAGTTCAAGCAGACTGTTTGTCTATTGTTGTACTAAGATGAAGATCAAAACACATTTTATGACCAATTTATGCAGAAATCCAGCTAATTCCAAAGTGTTCATATACTTTTCCCTTCAACTGTATTTTAGATTTTAACCTTAATTAATATGTAGCCCACAGTCAAGGTCTCATTCACTCCAATACAAACTGCAGACTTCTCCTCACCTTCCTGATTCTTAAACTTGTAAAAAACTTTCAAGTTTGGAGTGCCATATATTCTCATGCTCAGCTACTCAAGCTGTAAGCACTTTTTCATCAACAAGCAAGTGGTTGTTAGTTTGATCCCCAGCTTGGGCGAGAGGGTTAAATGGTCACAGCTTTAAACTTTCACACACCTGTATGGTGTTTGTGTTGGACGTCATGATGTTCAATGTTCAGTTCTTACTATGCATCAGAATTCTGAGATTAAAATCAGAATTCTAATTTAAATACATATTTCACATGTGAACTTAATCCGCTTCTGTATCCTACTAGCTTTAGTAATTAATGTTAATTTTAATATTGTCTGCCTCAATGTAATCATAGTTTCTATGGACATCAGTGTTTCTTAAGAGTAGTTGTTTGCTGTTTTTTTTATTTTATTCCCCCACAGTGGACTAGATAGAACAGCAATTGCATTTACAACCATAACAGTGTTGTGCCAGCTTGTTCTGGTCATCGAGTGCCCTCTATTGGTGCACCGGTGGCAGTTCATGTCACTACACCAGATCTGATTAAGCAAGAAAGTTAAACATTTCTCTAAAAGTGTATCTGAATAGTCCAGTGGTTCAAATCCTACTCAGAGCATGTTACCAAATGCAGTAAAGTTGAACTTTATTTGCTGAGCAAGTCTGTGGATTTAGGTGGCACTATAGGATTTGACATATAACAGCTGCCAAATGCGAATTTGAGTTATTGGTTTTTGTTTTGTCTCAGTTCATCTTTTGATATCCTTATGGTACAATTTTTGTATTTCTATAGTCATCAAAAGCTGTTTATGAAATCCTCCTATTTCTTCTAACTAATTCACTTCCATCAGCTCACCAGCAGAAACAAGCAGTCCACTCAGCAACACAGCCGCACCTGCAACAGGTGGACAGAGGTCACTAAAGGTCAGAGGTCACTAAAGGTCAGAGGTCAACAGACAGACCGACAGACTTCCATCAGCTCACCTGCAGCAGTCAGCACAGCCAGACCTACAACAGGAGAACAAGGTTTACTAAAGGTCAGAGGTCAGCAGGTTAACTTTGTATTCAAATATATAAACAGTTAGTGGAAAATATCTAACTGAGCTTTCAGCAGCATCTCATGGTGTTCATCAGTAAATGGAGTTGGCTCAGGTGTCATCATGTGACCTACAGGTACATCACATCTCCCCCCATATACAAGCAGCTGTTACCATGGGACTGAGGGTCTGTACCTCACATGACCACACCTGAAGCATCTCCAGAACTACCAAGCAAACACCATGAGCTGATGAAGACCATGAGATGTGGCTGAAAGCTCTGGGAGTCAGGAGTCCAACCAGTCCCAGTTGTAGTTCAGTACAGAGCTGCTGACTGGATCAGACACAGTCTGGTTCCAGTCTGTTCAGATCAGGTGAGTCTGACAGCTTTCATACCTGTTTGATTCCTGCGGAACAACAGAACTCCAACCAGGACCAGAACCAGAAGAACCAGAGAACCCACAGGTAGTCCAACTGTTAAGAGGGGAGAGGAGAGAGGGGGGGAGGCTGGATAAGAGGAAGAATGAGAATAGGGTTAGAAAAGAATAAGGGCAGTACGACTTGGAGGAGAAATCAGTAGAACCTGGATCAATGCAGTGATCAGTTTATTATCAGGTCAGCAGGTTAGTTCATGTCATATAAACAGGAAGTGATGTCAGTGTCCTGACCTGTGACACTCAGCCATCTCCGAGGAGATTCAGCAGTCTGATCAAAATAACACCAGTAGAGACCTTCATCAGACTGACTGATGTTCCTGATGGTAAACTGTCCTTCAGGTCCAGATCCAATGTTAGAACCATCCCTGATGAAAAAGGCTTCGAGGGTGACCAGATCTTTGCTTCGACAGCGCAGAGTGACATCACTTCCTGCCACCACAGGAAGTGCAGGAATCTCCAGAATAACCTGAGAATCTGAAGAAGAAGAAAACAGAGTTAGTCCATCAGACCAGAACCATCTGTCCATCTTCAACAGAGAGAGAGTCAGTGATTGTTTTCTCTTCCATCAGCTCACCTGCAGAATCAGTCAGTCCAGACAGCAGCAGCACAGACACACCTGCAACAGGAAGACAGGGGTCACTGAAGGTCAGGGGTCACTGAAGGTCAGGGGTCACTGAAGGTCAGAGGTCACTGAAGGTCAGGGGTCACTGAAGGTCACTGAAGGTCAGGGGTCACTGAAGGTCAGGGGTCACTGAAGGTCAGGGGTCACTGAAGGTCACTGAAGGTCAGGGGTCACTGAAGGTCAGGGGTCACTGAAGGTCACTGAAGGTCAGGGGCCACTGAAGGTCAGGGGTCACTGAAGGTCAGGGGTCACTGAAGGTCAGAGGTCACTGAAGGTCAGGGGTCACTGAAGGTCACTGAAGGTCAGGGGTCACTGAAGGTCAGGGGTCACTGAAGGTCACTGAAGGTCAGGGGTCACTGAAGGTCAGGGGTCACTGAAGGTCAGGGGTCACTGAAGGTCACTGAAGGTCAGGGGTCACTGAAGGTCAGGGGTCACTGAAGGTCACTGAAGGTCAGGGGTCACTGAAGGTCAGAGGTCACTGAAGGTCACTGAAGGTCAGAGGTCGCTGAAGGTCAGAGGTCACTGAAGGTCAGGGGTCACTGAAGGTCAGGGGTCACTGAAGGTCAGAGGTCACTGAAGGTCAGAGGTAGCTGAAGGTCAGAGGTCACTGAAGGTCAGGGGTCACTGAAGGT